>NW_026783395.1:0-35000 GCF_949774975.1 Lagenorhynchus albirostris | reverse complement strand
TCCTGCCTTTCTGGATTTTACACATTTTTCAGATGGCCCTTTAGCCCGGGGGGCAGTGAGACTTCATTGTAGTGCAGATTTCTTTGCAAGCTTGCTTGGTTGGCCAAAAAGGGCGTATGCGTTTTTTCCTGAATATATTCAGGAAAAAACGCATACGCCCTTTTTGGCCAAGTGCATCATTGTGGACATTCTGCCTCTTTTCCTATGCTTTTCATGCAATTCCAGTCTACCTCCTGAAATCGGTGTCCTGCAATTCTGCCCCGCTTTCAAGTGCTCTTGGCAGCCTTACTTCAATATATTTTTGGACGATAGCTGTCATTTATAACTCTGCAGGTTTGTGAATGACAGTGCCCCTGAGCTCCTTTTTCAACTCTCTTTATGTGAGCTGGCCGCAACACCGCAAGATTGCTTCAGGCCCTTGTGTGGTTCCGGCACGGCAAGCTGAGCCTTTGGTTAATTCCTCTTCCTGGTAGGAAATGAGAGTTAAATTTGCCCATCCAGACACCTCCAGCTAGTCTCTCATTGGTTCTCCCTATTCCTGTTCATTTCCTGCAGAAATTGCAAACTGGGCCAAACACGACGTTAAAGGCACTGACTCTCCAAGTGGGGAGAGTGTTAGTAAAGCGTCTGGAATGTTGCACCCGAGTACCAGGGGACGAAAACTGAGACACATTTGAACACGTTTCCCGATCACACGGTGGATCATACTCTGCGTTCCACATGCATGTTTTAGCTGAAGGAAGAATCCCTTAAACCTGGAGAGTTGAGACCCATGGAATGGGTACCATGCTATATAACTTCAAAGGGTCTGCATTTGCTCACCGATCCTCACCAATCCTATCACTGCTGCATTTATGCTGCTGTACACATGCTTGATTCTCTTTCAGAGACATGTAAATCCATAGGTTTTAAGATTCTTACTAGTCAGGTATATTCTTAGGCGTTTAATATCGGGTGTTGAGTCCACTTCGTTGAGCAAGGAGTAGCTCTTGTCTATTACATATTTGGCTTATGGAACGGTATCTGTGCTAATTTCAATCTCTGGTTTTATGCAGCACCCCTACTCACCTTTCCCTTAAGCAAGCATAAGTTGGTTTTCTAATTTGAGACCCTATTCTGTTTTGTAATTCAGTTCCTGTGTAGCCAAGTTTACATTCCGTGTATTAGTGATACCTTATGATATTTCTTTTTCTGTGTGACATATTTCACTTAGAATCATCGTACCTGAATCCACTCATTATGCTGCTACGGGCCTGATGACATAGATTTCATTGCTGAGTGATATTGCATTGTACGTAAGTACCACAAATTCTTTATTCATTTTTCGCTTTCTGTGATATTGAACTTGTACCATAAACGAGGATCTTGTAAACAGAGCCGTCCCAAATTTTGGGGTGGCTGTGTCTTTTTGATTTGAATTTCCCTAAGCTATAGGAGCATAAGTGGAAGTGCCCTAGGCTCTGTTGCTTTGTTTTTTAGATGTTTCAGGAAACACCATACACTTCTCCAGAGTGGCTGTTGGCAATTTACATCCCGCCCATCAGCATAACAAGGCTCCCAGTTCTCCATGGACCGTCCTGCCTTTCTGGATTTTACACTTTTTTCAGATGGCCCTTTTGCCCGGAGGCAGTGAGACTTCATTGTAGTGCAGATTTCCTTTGCAATCTTGCTTGGTTGGCCAAAAAGTGCGTATGCGTTTTTTCCTGAATATATTCAGGAAAAAACGCATACGCCCTTTTTGGCCAAGTGCATCATTGTGGACGTTCTGCCTCTTTTCCTATGCTTTTCATGCAATTCCAGTCTACCTCCTGAAATCGGTTTCCTGCAATTCTGCCCCGCTTTCAAGTCCTCTTGGCAGCCTTACTTCAATATATTTTTGGACGATAGCTGTCATTTATAACTCTGCAGGTTTGTGAATTACAGTGCCCCTGAGCTCCTTTGTTCAACTCGCTTTCTTGTGAGCTGGCCGCAACACCGCAAGATTGCTTCAGGCCCTAGTGTGGTTCTGGCACAGCAAGCTGAGCCTTTGGTTAATTCCTCTTCCTGGTGGGAAATGAGAGTTAAATTTGCCCGTCCAGACACCTCCAGCTAGTCTCTCATTGGTTCTCCCTATTCCTGTTCATTTCCCGCAGAAATTGCAAACTGGGCCAAACACGACGTTAAAGGCACTGACTCTCCAAGTGGGGAGAGTGTTAGTAAAGCGTCTGGAATGTTGCACCCGAGTACCAGGGGACGAAAACTGAGACACATTTGAACACGTTTCCCGATCACACGGTGGATCATAAACTGGGTTCCACATGCATGTTTTAGCTGAAGGAAGAATCCCTTAAACCTGGAGAGTTGAGACCCATGGAATGGGTACCATGCAATATGACTTCAAAGGGTCTGCATTTGCTCACCGAACCTCACCAATCCTATCACTGCTGCATTTATGCTGCTGTACACATGCTTGATTCTCTTTCAGAGACATGTGAATCCATAGGTTTTAAGATTCTTACTAGTCAGGTATATTCTTAGGCGTTTAATATGGGGTGTTGAGTCCACTTCGTTGAGGAAGGAGTAGCTCTTGTCTATTACATATTTGGCTTATGGAACGGTATCTGTACTAATTTCAATCTCTGGTTTTATGCAGCACCCTAACTCACCTTTCCCCTTAAGCAAGCATAAGTTGGTTTTCTACATTTGAGACCCTGTTCTGTTTTGTAATTCAGTTCCTGGGTAGCCAAGTTTACATTCCTGTATTAGTGATACCTTATGATATTTGTTTTTCTGTGTGAGTTATTTCTCTTAGAATCATCGTACCTGAGTCCACTCATTATGCTGCTACGGGCCTGATGACATAGATTTCATTGCTGTGTGATATTGCATTGTACGTAAGTACCACAAATTCTTTATTCATTTTTCGCTTTCTGTGATATTGAACTTGTACCATAAACGAGGTTCTTGTAAACAGAGCCGTCCCAAACATTGGGGTGGCTGTGTCTTTTTCATTTTAATTTCCCTAAGCTATAGGAGCATAAGTGGAAGTGCCCTAGGCTCTGTTGCTTTGTTTTTTAGATGTTTCAGGAAACACCATACACTTCTCCAGAGTGGCTGTTGGCAATTTACATCCCGCCCATCAGCATAACAAGGCTCCCAGTTCTCCATGGCCTGTCCTGCCTTTCTGGATTTTACACATTTTTCAGATGGCCCTTTAGCCCGGGGGGCAGTGAGACTTCATTGTAGTGCAGATTTCTTTGCAAGCTTGCTTGGTTGGCCAAAAAGGGCGTATGCGTTTTTTCCTGAATATATTCAGGAAAAAACGCATACGCCCTTTTTGGCCAAGTGCATCATTGTGGACATTCTGCCTCTTTTCCTATGCTTTTCATGCAATTCCAGTCTACCTCCTGAAATCGGTGTCCTGCAATTCTGCCCCGCTTTCAAGTGCTCTTGGCAGCCTTACTTCAATATATTTTTGGACGATAGCTGTCATTTATAACTCTGCAGGTTTGTGAATGACAGTGCCCCTGAGCTCCTTTTTCAACTCTCTTTATGTGAGCTGGCCGCAACACCGCAAGATTGCTTCAGGCCCTTGTGTGGTTCCGGCACGGCAAGCTGAGCCTTTGGTTAATTCCTCTTCCTGGTAGGAAATGAGAGTTAAATTTGCCCATCCAGACACCTCCAGCTAGTCTCTCATTGGTTCTCCCTATTCCTGTTCATTTCCTGCAGAAATTGCAAACTGGGCCAAACACGACGTTAAAGGCACTGACTCTCCAAGTGGGGAGAGTGTTAGTAAAGCGTCTGGAATGTTGCACCCGAGTACCAGGGGACGAAAACTGAGACACATTTGAACACGTTTCCCGATCACACGGTGGATCATACTCTGCGTTCCACATGCATGTTTTAGCTGAAGGAAGAATCCCTTAAACCTGGAGAGTTGAGACCCATGGAATGGGTACCATGCTATATAACTTCAAAGGGTCTGCATTTGCTCACCGATCCTCACCAATCCTATCACTGCTGCATTTATGCTGCTGTACACATGCTTGATTCTCTTTCAGAGACATGTAAATCCATAGGTTTTAAGATTCTTACTAGTCAGGTATATTCTTAGGCGTTTAATATCGGGTGTTGAGTCCACTTCGTTGAGCAAGGAGTAGCTCTTGTCTATTACATATTTGGCTTATGGAACGGTATCTGTGCTAATTTCAATCTCTGGTTTTATGCAGCACCCCTACTCACCTTTCCCTTAAGCAAGCATAAGTTGGTTTTCTAATTTGAGACCCTATTCTGTTTTGTAATTCAGTTCCTGTGTAGCCAAGTTTACATTCCGTGTATTAGTGATACCTTATGATATTTCTTTTTCTGTGTGACATATTTCACTTAGAATCATCGTACCTGAATCCACTCATTATGCTGCTACGGGCCTGATGACATAGATTTCATTGCTGAGTGATATTGCATTGTACGTAAGTACCACAAATTCTTTATTCATTTTTCGCTTTCTGTGATATTGAACTTGTACCATAAACGAGGATCTTGTAAACAGAGCCGTCCCAAATTTTGGGGTGGCTGTGTCTTTTTGATTTGAATTTCCCTAAGCTATAGGAGCATAAGTGGAAGTGCCCTAGGCTCTGTTGCTTTGTTTTTTAGATGTTTCAGGAAACACCATACACTTCTCCAGAGTGGCTGTTGGCAATTTACATCCCGCCCATCAGCATAACAAGGCTCCCAGTTCTCCATGGACCGTCCTGCCTTTCTGGATTTTACACTTTTTTCAGATGGCCCTTTTGCCCGGAGGCAGTGAGACTTCATTGTAGTGCAGATTTCCTTTGCAATCTTGCTTGGTTGGCCAAAAAGTGCGTATGCGTTTTTTCCTGAATATATTCAGGAAAAAACGCATACGCCCTTTTTGGCCAAGTGCATCATTGTGGACGTTCTGCCTCTTTTCCTATGCTTTTCATGCAATTCCAGTCTACCTCCTGAAATCGGTTTCCTGCAATTCTGCCCCGCTTTCAAGTCCTCTTGGCAGCCTTACTTCAATATATTTTTGGACGATAGCTGTCATTTATAACTCTGCAGGTTTGTGAATTACAGTGCCCCTGAGCTCCTTTGTTCAACTCGCTTTCTTGTGAGCTGGCCGCAACACCGCAAGATTGCTTCAGGCCCTAGTGTGGTTCTGGCACAGCAAGCTGAGCCTTTGGTTAATTCCTCTTCCTGGTGGGAAATGAGAGTTAAATTTGCCCGTCCAGACACCTCCAGCTAGTCTCTCATTGGTTCTCCCTATTCCTGTTCATTTCCCGCAGAAATTGCAAACTGGGCCAAACACGACGTTAAAGGCACTGACTCTCCAAGTGGGGAGAGTGTTAGTAAAGCGTCTGGAATGTTGCACCCGAGTACCAGGGGACGAAAACTGAGACACATTTGAACACGTTTCCCGATCACACGGTGGATCATAAACTGGGTTCCACATGCATGTTTTAGCTGAAGGAAGAATCCCTTAAACCTGGAGAGTTGAGACCCATGGAATGGGTACCATGCAATATGACTTCAAAGGGTCTGCATTTGCTCACCGAACCTCACCAATCCTATCACTGCTGCATTTATGCTGCTGTACACATGCTTGATTCTCTTTCAGAGACATGTGAATCCATAGGTTTTAAGATTCTTACTAGTCAGGTATATTCTTAGGCGTTTAATATGGGGTGTTGAGTCCACTTCGTTGAGGAAGGAGTAGCTCTTGTCTATTACATATTTGGCTTATGGAACGGTATCTGTACTAATTTCAATCTCTGGTTTTATGCAGCACCCTAACTCACCTTTCCCCTTAAGCAAGCATAAGTTGGTTTTCTACATTTGAGACCCTGTTCTGTTTTGTAATTCAGTTCCTGGGTAGCCAAGTTTACATTCCTGTATTAGTGATACCTTATGATATTTGTTTTTCTGTGTGAGTTATTTCTCTTAGAATCATCGTACCTGAGTCCACTCATTATGCTGCTACGGGCCTGATGACATAGATTTCATTGCTGTGTGATATTGCATTGTACGTAAGTACCACAAATTCTTTATTCATTTTTCGCTTTCTGTGATATTGAACTTGTACCATAAACGAGGTTCTTGTAAACAGAGCCGTCCCAAACATTGGGGTGGCTGTGTCTTTTTCATTTTAATTTCCCTAAGCTATAGGAGCATAAGTGGAAGTGCCCTAGGCTCTGTTGCTTTGTTTTTTAGATGTTTCAGGAAACACCATACACTTCTCCAGAGTGGCTGTTGGCAATTTACATCCCGCCCATCAGCATAACAAGGCTCCCAGTTCTCCATGGCCTGTCCTGCCTTTCTGGATTTTACACATTTTTCAGATGGCCCTTTAGCCCGGGGGGCAGTGAGACTTCATTGTAGTGCAGATTTCTTTGCAAGCTTGCTTGGTTGGCCAAAAAGGGCGTATGCGTTTTTTCCTGAATATATTCAGGAAAAAACGCATACGCCCTTTTTGGCCAAGTGCATCATTGTGGACATTCTGCCTCTTTTCCTATGCTTTTCATGCAATTCCAGTCTACCTCCTGAAATCGGTGTCCTGCAATTCTGCCCCGCTTTCAAGTGCTCTTGGCAGCCTTACTTCAATATATTTTTGGACGATAGCTGTCATTTATAACTCTGCAGGTTTGTGAATGACAGTGCCCCTGAGCTCCTTTTTCAACTCTCTTTATGTGAGCTGGCTGCAACACCGCAAGATTGCTTCAGGCCCTTGTGTGGTTCCGGCACGGCAAGCTGAGCCTTTGGTTAATTCCTCTTCCTGGTAGGAAATGAGAGTTAAATTTGCCCATCCAGACACCTCCAGCTAGTCTCTCATTGGTTCTCCCTATTCCTGTTCATTTCCTGCAGAAATTGCAAACTGGGCCAAACACGACGTTAAAGGCACTGACTCTCCAAGTGGGGAGAGTGTTAGTAAAGCGTCTGGAATGTTGCACCCGAGTACCAGGGGACGAAAACTGAGACACATTTGAACACGTTTCCCGATCACACGGTGGATCATACTCTGCGTTCCACATGCATGTTTTAGCTGAAGGAAGAATCCCTTAAACCTGGAGAGTTGAGACCCATGGAATGGGTACCATGCTATATAACTTCAAAGGGTCTGCATTTGCTCACCGATCCTCACCAATCCTATCACTGCTGCATTTATGCTGCTGTACACATGCTTGATTCTCTTTCAGAGACATGTAAATCCATAGGTTTTAAGATTCTTACTAGTCAGGTATATTCTTAGGCGTTTAATATCGGGTGTTGAGTCCACTTCGTTGAGCAAGGAGTAGCTCTTGTCTATTACATATTTGGCTTATGGAACGGTATCTGTGCTAATTTCAATCTCTGGTTTTATGCAGCACCCCTACTCACCTTTCCCTTAAGCAAGCATAAGTTGGTTTTCTAATTTGAGACCCTATTCTGTTTTGTAATTCAGTTCCTGTGTAGCCAAGTTTACATTCCGTGTATTAGTGATACCTTATGATATTTCTTTTTCTGTGTGACATATTTCACTTAGAATCATCGTACCTGAATCCACTCATTATGCTGCTACGGGCCTGATGACATAGATTTCATTGCTGAGTGATATTGCATTGTACGTAAGTACCACAAATTCTTTATTCATTTTTCGCTTTCTGTGATATTGAACTTGTACCATAAACGAGGATCTTGTAAACAGAGCCGTCCCAAATTTTGGGGTGGCTGTGTCTTTTTGATTTGAATTTCCCTAAGCTATAGGAGCATAAGTGGAAGTGCCCTAGGCTCTGTTGCTTTGTTTTTTAGATGTTTCAGGAAACACCATACACTTCTCCAGAGTGGCTGTTGGCAATTTACATCCCGCCCATCAGCATAACAAGGCTCCCAGTTCTCCATGGACCGTCCTGCCTTTCTGGATTTTACACTTTTTTCAGATGGCCCTTTTGCCCGGAGGCAGTGAGACTTCATTGTAGTGCAGATTTCCTTTGCAATCTTGCTTGGTTGGCCAAAAAGTGCGTATGCGTTTTTTCCTGAATATATTCAGGAAAAAACGCATACGCCCTTTTTGGCCAAGTGCATCATTGTGGACGTTCTGCCTCTTTTCCTATGCTTTTCATGCAATTCCAGTCTACCTCCTGAAATCGGTTTCCTGCAATTCTGCCCCGCTTTCAAGTCCTCTTGGCAGCCTTACTTCAATATATTTTTGGACGATAGCTGTCATTTATAACTCTGCAGGTTTGTGAATTACAGTGCCCCTGAGCTCCTTTGTTCAACTCGCTTTCTTGTGAGCTGGCCGCAACACCGCAAGATTGCTTCAGGCCCTAGTGTGGTTCTGGCACAGCAAGCTGAGCCTTTGGTTAATTCCTCTTCCTGGTGGGAAATGAGAGTTAAATTTGCCCGTCCAGACACCTCCAGCTAGTCTCTCATTGGTTCTCCCTATTCCTGTTCATTTCCCGCAGAAATTGCAAACTGGGCCAAACACGACGTTAAAGGCACTGACTCTCCAAGTGGGGAGAGTGTTAGTAAAGCGTCTGGAATGTTGCACCCGAGTACCAGGGGACGAAAACTGAGACACATTTGAACACGTTTCCCGATCACACGGTGGATCATAAACTGGGTTCCACATGCATGTTTTAGCTGAAGGAAGAATCCCTTAAACCTGGAGAGTTGAGACCCATGGAATGGGTACCATGCAATATGACTTCAAAGGGTCTGCATTTGCTCACCGAACCTCACCAATCCTATCACTGCTGCATTTATGCTGCTGTACACATGCTTGATTCTCTTTCAGAGACATGTGAATCCATAGGTTTTAAGATTCTTACTAGTCAGGTATATTCTTAGGCGTTTAATATGGGGTGTTGAGTCCACTTCGTTGAGGAAGGAGTAGCTCTTGTCTATTACATATTTGGCTTATGGAACGGTATCTGTACTAATTTCAATCTCTGGTTTTATGCAGCACCCTAACTCACCTTTCCCCTTAAGCAAGCATAAGTTGGTTTTCTACATTTGAGACCCTGTTCTGTTTTGTAATTCAGTTCCTGGGTAGCCAAGTTTACATTCCTGTATTAGTGATACCTTATGATATTTGTTTTTCTGTGTGAGTTATTTCTCTTAGAATCATCGTACCTGAGTCCACTCATTATGCTGCTACGGGCCTGATGACATAGATTTCATTGCTGTGTGATATTGCATTGTACGTAAGTACCACAAATTCTTTATTCATTTTTCGCTTTCTGTGATATTGAACTTGTACCATAAACGAGGTTCTTGTAAACAGAGCCGTCCCAAACATTGGGGTGGCTGTGTCTTTTTCATTTTAATTTCCCTAAGCTATAGGAGCATAAGTGGAAGTGCCCTAGGCTCTGTTGCTTTGTTTTTTAGATGTTTCAGGAAACACCATACACTTCTCCAGAGTGGCTGTTGGCAATTTACATCCCGCCCATCAGCATAACAAGGCTCCCAGTTCTCCATGGCCTGTCCTGCCTTTCTGGATTTTACACATTTTTCAGATGGCCCTTTAGCCCGGGGGGCAGTGAGACTTCATTGTAGTGCAGATTTCTTTGCAAGCTTGCTTGGTTGGCCAAAAAGGGCGTATGCGTTTTTTCCTGAATATATTCAGGAAAAAACGCATACGCCCTTTTTGGCCAAGTGCATCATTGTGGACATTCTGCCTCTTTTCCTATGCTTTTCATGCAATTCCAGTCTACCTCCTGAAATCGGTGTCCTGCAATTCTGCCCCGCTTTCAAGTGCTCTTGGCAGCCTTACTTCAATATATTTTTGGACGATAGCTGTCATTTATAACTCTGCAGGTTTGTGAATGACAGTGCCCCTGAGCTCCTTTTTCAACTCTCTTTATGTGAGCTGGCCGCAACACCGCAAGATTGCTTCAGGCCCTTGTGTGGTTCCGGCACGGCAAGCTGAGCCTTTGGTTAATTCCTCTTCCTGGTAGGAAATGAGAGTTAAATTTGCCCATCCAGACACCTCCAGCTAGTCTCTCATTGGTTCTCCCTATTCCTGTTCATTTCCTGCAGAAATTGCAAACTGGGCCAAACACGACGTTAAAGGCACTGACTCTCCAAGTGGGGAGAGTGTTAGTAAAGCGTCTGGAATGTTGCACCCGAGTACCAGGGGACGAAAACTGAGACACATTTGAACACGTTTCCCGATCACACGGTGGATCATACTCTGCGTTCCACATGCATGTTTTAGCTGAAGGAAGAATCCCTTAAACCTGGAGAGTTGAGACCCATGGAATGGGTACCATGCTATATAACTTCAAAGGGTCTGCATTTGCTCACCGATCCTCACCAATCCTATCACTGCTGCATTTATGCTGCTGTACACATGCTTGATTCTCTTTCAGAGACATGTAAATCCATAGGTTTTAAGATTCTTACTAGTCAGGTATATTCTTAGGCGTTTAATATCGGGTGTTGAGTCCACTTCGTTGAGCAAGGAGTAGCTCTTGTCTATTACATATTTGGCTTATGGAACGGTATCTGTGCTAATTTCAATCTCTGGTTTTATGCAGCACCCCTACTCACCTTTCCCTTAAGCAAGCATAAGTTGGTTTTCTAATTTGAGACCCTATTCTGTTTTGTAATTCAGTTCCTGTGTAGCCAAGTTTACATTCCGTGTATTAGTGATACCTTATGATATTTCTTTTTCTGTGTGACATATTTCACTTAGAATCATCGTACCTGAATCCACTCATTATGCTGCTACGGGCCTGATGACATAGATTTCATTGCTGAGTGATATTGCATTGTACGTAAGTACCACAAATTCTTTATTCATTTTTCGCTTTCTGTGATATTGAACTTGTACCATAAACGAGGATCTTGTAAACAGAGCCGTCCCAAATTTTGGGGTGGCTGTGTCTTTTTGATTTGAATTTCCCTAAGCTATAGGAGCATAAGTGGAAGTGCCCTAGGCTCTGTTGCTTTGTTTTTTAGATGTTTCAGGAAACACCATACACTTCTCCAGAGTGGCTGTTGGCAATTTACATCCCGCCCATCAGCATAACAAGGCTCCCAGTTCTCCATGGACCGTCCTGCCTTTCTGGATTTTACACTTTTTTCAGATGGCCCTTTTGCCCGGAGGCAGTGAGACTTCATTGTAGTGCAGATTTCCTTTGCAATCTTGCTTGGTTGGCCAAAAAGTGCGTATGCGTTTTTTCCTGAATATATTCAGGAAAAAACGCATACGCCCTTTTTGGCCAAGTGCATCATTGTGGACGTTCTGCCTCTTTTCCTATGCTTTTCATGCAATTCCAGTCTACCTCCTGAAATCGGTTTCCTGCAATTCTGCCCCGCTTTCAAGTCCTCTTGGCAGCCTTAGTTCAATATATTTTTGGACGATAGCTGTCATTTATAACTCTGCAGGTTTGTGAATTACAGTGCCCCTGAGCTCCTTTGTTCAACTCGCTTTCTTGTGAGCTGGCCGCAACACCGCAAGATTGCTTCAGGCCCTAGTGTGGTTCTGGCACAGCAAGCTGAGCCTTTGGTTAATTCCTCTTCCTGGTGGGAAATGAGAGTTAAATTTGCCCGTCCAGACACCTCCAGCTAGTCTCTCATTGGTTCTCCCTATTCCTGTTCATTTCCCGCAGAAATTGCAAACTGGGCCAAACACGACGTTAAAGGCACTGACTCTCCAAGTGGGGAGAGTGTTAGTAAAGCGTCTGGAATGTTGCACCCGAGTACCAGGGGACGAAAACTGAGACACATTTGAACACGTTTCCCGATCACACGGTGGATCATAAACTGGGTTCCACATGCATGTTTTAGCTGAAGGAAGAATCCCTTAAACCTGGAGAGTTGAGACCCATGGAATGGGTACCATGCAATATGACTTCAAAGGGTCTGCATTTGCTCACCGAACCTCACCAATCCTATCACTGCTGCATTTATGCTGCTGTACACATGCTTGATTCTCTTTCAGAGACATGTGAATCCATAGGTTTTAAGATTCTTACTAGTCAGGTATATTCTTAGGCGTTTAATATGGGGTGTTGAGTCCACTTCGTTGAGGAAGGAGTAGCTCTTGTCTATTACATATTTGGCTTATGGAACGGTATCTGTACTAATTTCAATCTCTGGTTTTATGCAGCACCCTAACTCACCTTTCCCCTTAAGCAAGCATAAGTTGGTTTTCTACATTTGAGACCCTGTTCTGTTTTGTAATTCAGTTCCTGGGTAGCCAAGTTTACATTCCTGTATTAGTGATACCTTATGATATTTGTTTTTCTGTGTGAGTTATTTCTCTTAGAATCATCGTACCTGAGTCCACTCATTATGCTGCTACGGGCCTGATGACATAGATTTCATTGCTGTGTGATATTGCATTGTACGTAAGTACCACAAATTCTTTATTCATTTTTCGCTTTCTGTGATATTGAACTTGTACCATAAACGAGGTTCTTGTAAACAGAGCCGTCCCAAACATTGGGGTGGCTGTGTCTTTTTCATTTTAATTTCCCTAAGCTATAGGAGCATAAGTGGAAGTGCCCTAGGCTCTGTTGCTTTGTTTTTTAGATGTTTCAGGAAACACCATACACTTCTCCAGAGTGGCTGTTGGCAATTTACATCCCGCCCATCAGCATAACAAGGCTCCCAGTTCTCCATGGCCTGTCCTGCCTTTCTGGATTTTACACATTTTTCAGATGGCCCTTTAGCCCGGGGGGCAGTGAGACTTCATTGTAGTGCAGATTTCTTTGCAAGCTTGCTTGGTTGGCCAAAAAGGGCGTATGCGTTTTTTCCTGAATATATTCAGGAAAAAACGCATACGCCCTTTTTGGCCAAGTGCATCATTGTGGACATTCTGCCTCTTTTCCTATGCTTTTCATGCAATTCCAGTCTACCTCCTGAAATCGGTGTCCTGCAATTCTGCCCCGCTTTCAAGTGCTCTTGGCAGCCTTACTTCAATATATTTTTGGACGATAGCTGTCATTTATAACTCTGCAGGTTTGTGAATGACAGTGCCCCTGAGCTCCTTTTTCAACTCTCTTTATGTGAGCTGGCCGCAACACCGCAAGATTGCTTCAGGCCCTTGTGTGGTTCCGGCACGGCAAGCTGAGCCTTTGGTTAATTCCTCTTCCTGGTAGGAAATGAGAGTTAAATTTGCCCATCCAGACACCTCCAGCTAGTCTCTCATTGGTTCTCCCTATTCCTGTTCATTTCCTGCAGAAATTGCAAACTGGGCCAAACACGACGTTAAAGGCACTGACTCTCCAAGTGGGGAGAGTGTTAGTAAAGCGTCTGGAATGTTGCACCCGAGTACCAGGGGACGAAAACTGAGACACATTTGAACACGTTTCCCGATCACACGGTGGATCATACTCTGCGTTCCACATGCATGTTTTAGCTGAAGGAAGAATCCCTTAAACCTGGAGAGTTGAGACCCATGGAATGGGTACCATGCTATATAACTTCAAAGGGTCTGCATTTGCTCACCGATCCTCACCAATCCTATCACTGCTGCATTTATGCTGCTGTACACATGCTTGATTCTCTTTCAGAGACATGTAAATCCATAGGTTTTAAGATTCTTACTAGTCAGGTATATTCTTAGGCGTTTAATATCGGGTGTTGAGTCCACTTCGTTGAGCAAGGAGTAGCTCTTGTCTATTACATATTTGGCTTATGGAACGGTATCTGTGCTAATTTCAATCTCTGGTTTTATGCAGCACCCCTACTCACCTTTCCCTTAAGCAAGCATAAGTTGGTTTTCTAATTTGAGACCCTATTCTGTTTTGTAATTCAGTTCCTGTGTAGCCAAGTTTACATTCCGTGTATTAGTGATACCTTATGATATTTCTTTTTCTGTGTGACATATTTCACTTAGAATCATCGTACCTGAATCCACTCATTATGCTGCTACGGGCCTGATGACATAGATTTCATTGCTGAGTGATATTGCATTGTACGTAAGTACCACAAATTCTTTATTCATTTTTCGCTTTCTGTGATATTGAACTTGTACCATAAACGAGGATCTTGTAAACAGAGCCGTCCCAAATTTTGGGGTGGCTGTGTCTTTTTGATTTGAATTTCCCTAAGCTATAGGAGCATAAGTGGAAGTGCCCTAGGCTCTGTTGCTTTGTTTTTTAGATGTTTCAGGAAACACCATACACTTCTCCAGAGTGGCTGTTGGCAATTTACATCCCGCCCATCAGCATAACAAGGCTCCCAGTTCTCCATGGACCGTCCTGCCTTTCTGGATTTTACACTTTTTTCAGATGGCCCTTTTGCCCGGAGGCAGTGAGACTTCATTGTAGTGCAGATTTCCTTTGCAATCTTGCTTGGTTGGCCAAAAAGTGCGTATGCGTTTTTTCCTGAATATATTCAGGAAAAAACGCATACGCCCTTTTTGGCCAAGTGCATCATTGTGGACGTTCTGCCTCTTTTCCTATGCTTTTCATGCAATTCCAGTCTACCTCCTGAAATCGGTTTCCTGCAATTCTGCCCCGCTTTCAAGTCCTCTTGGCAGCCTTACTTCAATATATTTTTGGACGATAGCTGTCATTTATAACTCTGCAGGTTTGTGAATTACAGTGCCCCTGAGCTCCTTTGTTCAACTCGCTTTCTTGTGAGCTGGCCGCAACACCGCAAGATTGCTTCAGGCCCTAGTGTGGTTCTGGCACAGCAAGCTGAGCCTTTGGTTAATTCCTCTTCCTGGTGGGAAATGAGAGTTAAATTTGCCCGTCCAGACACCTCCAGCTAGTCTCTCATTGGTTCTCCCTATTCCTGTTCATTTCCCGCAGAAATTGCAAACTGGGCCAAACACGACGTTAAAGGCACTGACTCTCCAAGTGGGGAGAGTGTTAGTAAAGCGTCTGGAATGTTGCACCCGAGTACCAGGGGACGAAAACTGAGACACATTTGAACACGTTTCCCGATCACACGGTGGATCATAAACTGGGTTCCACATGCATGTTTTAGCTGAAGGAAGAATCCCTTAAACCTGGAGAGTTGAGACCCATGGAATGGGTACCATGCAATATGACTTCAAAGGGTCTGCATTTGCTCACCGAACCTCACCAATCCTATCACTGCTGCATTTATGCTGCTGTACACATGCTTGATTCTCTTTCAGAGACATGTGAATCCATAGGTTTTAAGATTCTTACTAGTCAGGTATATTCTTAGGCGTTTAATATGGGGTGTTGAGTCCACTTCGTTGAGGAAGGAGTAGCTCTTGTCTATTACATATTTGGCTTATGGAACGGTATCTGTACTAATTTCAATCTCTGGTTTTATGCAGCACCCTAACTCACCTTTCCCCTTAAGCAAGCATAAGTTGGTTTTCTACATTTGAGACCCTGTTCTGTTTTGTAATTCAGTTCCTGGGTAGCCAAGTTTACATTCCTGTATTAGTGATACCTTATGATATTTGTTTTTCTGTGTGAGTTATTTCTCTTAGAATCATCGTACCTGAGTCCACTCATTATGCTGCTACGGGCCTGATGACATAGATTTCATTGCTGTGTGATATTGCATTGTACGTAAGTACCACAAATTCTTTATTCATTTTTCGCTTTCTGTGATATTGAACTTGTACCATAAACGAGGTTCTTGTAAACAGAGCCGTCCCAAACATTGGGGTGGCTGTGTCTTTTTCATTTTAATTTCCCTAAGCTATAGGAGCATAAGTGGAAGTGCCCTAGGCTCTGTTGCTTTGTTTTTTAGATGTTTCAGGAAACACCATACACTTCTCCAGAGTGGCTGTTGGCAATTTACATCCCGCCCATCAGCATAACAAGGCTCCCAGTTCTCCATGGCCTGTCCTGCCTTTCTGGATTTTACACATTTTTCAGATGGCCCTTTAGCCCGGGGGGCAGTGAGACTTCATTGTAGTGCAGATTTCTTTGCAAGCTTGCTTGGTTGGCCAAAAAGGGCGTATGCGTTTTTTCCTGAATATATTCAGGAAAAAACGCATACGCCCTTTTTGGCCAAGTGCATCATTGTGGACATTCTGCCTCTTTTCCTATGCTTTTCATGCAATTCCAGTCTACCTCCTGAAATCGGTGTCCTGCAATTCTGCCCCGCTTTCAAGTGCTCTTGGCAGCCTTACTTCAATATATTTTTGGACGATAGCTGTCATTTATAACTCTGCAGGTTTGTGAATGACAGTGCCCCTGAGCTCCTTTTTCAACTCTCTTTATGTGAGCTGGCCGCAACACCGCAAGATTGCTTCAGGCCCTTGTGTGGTTCCGGCACGGCAAGCTGAGCCTTTGGTTAATTCCTCTTCCTGGTAGGAAATGAGAGTTAAATTTGCCCATCCAGACACCTCCAGCTAGTCTCTCATTGGTTCTCCCTATTCCTGTTCATTTCCTGCAGAAATTGCAAACTGGGCCAAACACGACGTTAAAGGCACTGACTCTCCAAGTGGGGAGAGTGTTAGTAAAGCGTCTGGAATGTTGCACCCGAGTACCAGGGGACGAAAACTGAGACACATTTGAACACGTTTCCCGATCACACGGTGGATCATACTCTGCGTTCCACATGCATGTTTTAGCTGAAGGAAGAATCCCTTAAACCTGGAGAGTTGAGACCCATGGAATGGGTACCATGCTATATAACTTCAAAGGGTCTGCATTTGCTCACCGATCCTCACCAATCCTATCACTGCTGCATTTATGCTGCTGTACACATGCTTGATTCTCTTTCAGAGACATGTAAATCCATAGGTTTTAAGATTCTTACTAGTCAGGTATATTCTTAGGCGTTTAATATCGGGTGTTGAGTCCACTTCGTTGAGCAAGGAGTAGCTCTTGTCTATTACATATTTGGCTTATGGAACGGTATCTGTGCTAATTTCAATCTCTGGTTTTATGCAGCACCCCTACTCACCTTTCCCTTAAGCAAGCATAAGTTGGTTTTCTAATTTGAGACCCTATTCTGTTTTGTAATTCAGTTCCTGTGTAGCCAAGTTTACATTCCGTGTATTAGTGATACCTTATGATATTTCTTTTTCTGTGTGACATATTTCACTTAGAATCATCGTACCTGAATCCACTCATTATGCTGCTACGGGCCTGATGACATAGATTTCATTGCTGAGTGATATTGCATTGTACGTAAGTACCACAAATTCTTTATTCATTTTTCGCTTTCTGTGATATTGAACTTGTACCATAAACGAGGATCTTGTAAACAGAGCCGTCCCAAATTTTGGGGTGGCTGTGTCTTTTTGATTTGAATTTCCCTAAGCTATAGGAGCATAAGTGGAAGTGCCCTAGGCTCTGTTGCTTTGTTTTTTAGATGTTTCAGGAAACACCATACACTTCTCCAGAGTGGCTGTTGGCAATTTACATCCCGCCCATCAGCATAACAAGGCTCCCAGTTCTCCATGGACCGTCCTGCCTTTCTGGATTTTACACTTTTTTCAGATGGCCCTTTTGCCCGGAGGCAGTGAGACTTCATTGTAGTGCAGATTTCCTTTGCAATCTTGCTTGGTTGGCCAAAAAGTGCGTATGCGTTTTTTCCTGAATATATTCAGGAAAAAACGCATACGCCCTTTTTGGCCAAGTGCATCATTGTGGACGTTCTGCCTCTTTTCCTATGCTTTTCATGCAATTCCAGTCTACCTCCTGAAATCGGTTTCCTGCAATTCTGCCCCGCTTTCAAGTCCTCTTGGCAGCCTTACTTCAATATATTTTTGGACGATAGCTGTCATTTATAACTCTGCAGGTTTGTGAATGACAGTGCCCCTGAGCTCCTTTGTTCAACTCGCTTTCTTGTGAGCTGGCCGCAACACCGCAAGATTGCTTTAGGCCCTAGTGTGGTTCCGGCACGGCCAGCTGAGCCTTTGGTTAATTCCACTTCCTGGTGGGAAATGAGAGTTAAATTTGCCCATCCAGACACCTCCAGCTAGTCTCTCATTGGTTCTCCCTATTCCTGTTCATTTCCCGCAGAAATTGCAAACTGGGCCAAACAGGACGTTAAAGGCACTGACTCTCCAAGTGGGGAGAGTGTTAGTGAAGCGTCTGGAATGTTGCACCCGAGTACCAGGGTACGAAAACTGAGACACATTTGAACACGTTTCCCGATCACACGGTGGATCATACTCTGGGTTCCACATGCATGTTTTAGCTGAAGGAAGAATCCCTTAAACCTGGAGAGTTGAGACCCATGGAATGGGTACCATGCAATATGACTTCAAAGGGTCTGCATTTGCTCACCGAACCTCACCAATCCTATCACTGCTGCATTTATGCTGCTGTACACTTGCTTGATTCTCTTTCGGAGACATGTAAATCCATAGGTTTTAAGATTCTTACTAGTCAGGTATATTCTTAGGCGTTTAATATGGGGTGGTGAGTCCACTTCGTTGAGGAAGGAGTAGCTCTTGTCTATTACATATTTGGCTTATGGAACGGTATCTGTACTAATTTCAATCTCTGGTTTTATGCAGCAACCTAACTCACCTTTCCCCTTAAGCAAGCATAAGCTGGTTTTCTACATTTGAGACCCTGTTCTGATTTGTAATTCAGTTCCTGGGTAGCCAAGTTTACATTCCTGTACTAGTGATACCTTATGATATTTGTTTTTCTGTGTGAGTTATTTCTGTTAGAATCATCGTACCTGAGTCCACTCATTATGCTGCTACGGGCCTGATGACATAGATTTCATTGCTGAGTGATATTGCATTGTACGTAAGTACCACAAATTCTTTATTCATTTTTCGCTTTCTGTGATATTGAACTTGTACCATAAACGGGGTTCTTGTAAACAGAGCCGTCCCAAACATTGGGGTGGCTGTGTCTTTTTCATTTTAATTTCCCTAATCTATAGGAGCATAAGTGGAAGTGCCCTAGGCTCTGTTGCTTTGTTTTTTAGATGTTTCAGGAAACACCATACACTTCTCCAGAGTGGCTGTTGGCAATTTACATCCCGCCCATCAGCATAACAAGGCTCCCAGTTCTCCATGGCCTGTCCTGCCTTTCTGGATTTTACACTTTTTTCAGATGGCCCTTTTGCCCGGGGGGCAGTGAGACTTCATTTTAGTGCAGATTTCTTTGCAAGCTTGCTTGGTTGGCCAAAAAGGGCGTATGCGTTTTTTCCTGAATATATTCAGGAAAAAACGCATACGCCCTTTTTGGCCAAGTGCATCATTGTGGACGTTCTGCCTCTTTTCCTATGCTTTTCATGCAATTCCAGTCTACCTCCTGAAATCGGTGTCCTGCAATTCTGCCCCGCTTTCAAGTGCTCTTGGCAGCCTTACTTCAATATATTTTTGGACGATAGCTGTCATTTATAACTCTGCAGGTTTGTGAATGACAGTGCCCCTGAGATCCTTTCTTCAACTCTCTTTATTGTGAGCTGGCCGCAACACCGCAGGATTGCTTCAGGCCCTAGTGTGGTTCCGGCACGGCAAGCTGAGCCTTTGGTTAATTTCTCTTCCTGGTGGGAAATGAGAGTTAAATTTGCCCGTCCAGACACCTCCAGCTAGTCTCTCATTGGTTCTCCCTATTCCTGTTCATTTCCCGCAGAAATTGCAAACTGGGCCAAACAGGAGGTTAAAGGCACTGACTCTCCAAGTGGGGAGAGTGTTAGTAAAGCGTCTGGAATGTTGCACCCGAGTACCAGGGGACGAAAACTGAGACATATTTGAACACGTTTCCCGATCACACGGTGGATCATACTCTGGGTTCCACATGCATGTTTTAGCTGAAGGAGGAATCCCTTAAACCTGGAGAGTTGTGACCCATGGAATGGGTACCATGCAATATGACTTCAAAGGGTCTGCATTTGCTCACCGAAACTCACCAATCCTATCACTGCTGCGTTTATGCTGCTGTACACTCGCTTGATAACTTTTTGGAGACATGTAAATCCATAGGTTTTAAGATTCTTACTAGTCAGGTATATTCTTAGGCGTTTAATATGGGGTGTTGAGTCCACTTCGTTGAGCAAGGAGTAGCTCTTGTCTATTACATATTTGGCTTATGGAACGGTATCTGTGCTAATTTCAATCTCTGGTTTTATGCAGCACCCCAACTCACCTTTCCCCTTAAGCAAGCATAAGTTGGTTTTGTACATTTGAGACCCTGTTCTGTTTTGTAATTCAGTTCCTGGGTATCCAAGTTTACATTCCGTGTATTAGTGATGCCTTATGATATTTCTTTTTCTGTGTGACATATTTCACTTAGAATCATCGTACCTGAGTCCACTCATTATACTGCTACGGGCCTGATGACATAGATTTCATTGCTGAGTGATATTGCATTGTACGTAAGTACCACAAATTCTTTATTCATTTTTCGCTTTCTGTGATAATGAACTTGTACCATAAACGACGTTCTTGTAAACAGAGCCGTCCCAAACATTGGGGTGGCTGTGTCTTTTTCATTTGAATTTCCCTAAGCTATAGGAGCATAAGTGGAAGTGCCCTAGGCTCTGTTGCTTTGTTTTTTAGATGTTTCAGGAAACACCATACACTTCTCCAGAGTGGCTGTTGGCAATTGACATCCCGCCCATCAGCATAACAAGGCTCCCAGTTCTCCATGGCCTGTCCTGCCTTTCTGGATTTTACACTTTTTTCAGATGGCCCTTTTGCCCAGGGGGCAGTGAGACTTCATTGTAGTGCAGATTTCCTTTGCAAGCTTGCTTGGTTGGCCAAAAAGGGCGTATGCGTTTTTTCCTGAATATATTCAGGAAAAAACGCATATGCCCTTTTTGGCCAAGTGCATCATTGTGGACGTTCTGCCTCTTTTCCTATGCTTTTCATGCAATTCCAGTCTACCTCCTGAAATCGGTTTCCTGCAATTCTGCCCCGCTTTCAAGTGCTCTTGGCAGCCTTACTTCAATATATTTTTGGACGATAGCTGTCATTTATAACTCTGCAGGTTTGTGAATGACAGTGCCCCTGAGCTCCTTTCTTCAACTCGATTTCTTGTGAGCTGGCCGCAACACCGCAAGATTGCTTCAGGCCCTAGTGTGGTTCCGGCACGGCAAGCTGAGCCTTTGGTTAATTCCTCTTCCTGGTGGGAAATGAGAGTTAAATTTGCCCGTCCAGACACCTCCAGCTAGTCTCTCATTGGTTCTCCCTATTCCTGTTCATTTCCCGCAGA
The DNA here is from genome assembly GCF_949774975.1 of Lagenorhynchus albirostris. Taxonomy (NCBI): domain Eukaryota; kingdom Metazoa; phylum Chordata; class Mammalia; order Artiodactyla; family Delphinidae; genus Lagenorhynchus; species Lagenorhynchus albirostris. The sequence continues at coordinate 13,944 of NW_026783395.1, read as the reverse complement.
AATTGCAAACTGGGCCAAACAGGAGGTTAAAGGCACTGACTCTCCAAATGGGGAGAGTGTTAGTAAAGCGTCTGGAATGTTGCACCCGAGTACCAGGGGAGGAAAACTGAGACACATTTGAACACGTTTCCCGATCACACGGTGGATCATACTCTGGGTTCCACATGCATGTTTTAGCTGAAGGAAGAATCCCTTAAACCTGGAGAGTTGAGACCCATGGAATGGGTACCATGCTATATGACTTCAAAGGCTCTGCATTTGCTCACCGAACCTCACCAATCCTATCACTGCTGCATTTATGCTGCTGTACACATGCTTGATTCTCTTTCAGAGACATGTAAATCCATAGGTTTTAAGATTCTTACTAGTCAGGTATATTCTTAGGCGTTTAATATGGGGTGTTGAGTCCACTTCGTTGAGCAAGGAGTAGCTCTTGCCTATTACATATTTGGCTTATGGAATTGTATCTGTGCTAATTTCAATCTCTGGTTTTATGCAGCACCCCAACTCACCTTTCCCCTTAAGCAAGCATAAGTTGGTTTTCTACATTTGAGACCCTGTTCTGTTTTGTAATTCAGTTCCTGGGTAGCCAAGTTTACATTCCGTGTATTAGTGATACCTTATGATATTTCTTTTTCTGTGTGACTTATTTCTCTTAGAATCATCGTACCTGAGTGCACTCATTATGCTGCTACGGGTCTGATGACATAGATTTCATTGCTGAGTGATATTGCATTGTATGTAAATACCACAAATTCTTTATTCATTTTTCGCTTTCTGTGATATTGAACTTGTACCATAAATGAGGTTCTTGTAAACAGAGCCGTCCCAAACTTTGGGGTGGCTGTGTCTTTTTGATTTTAATTTCCCTAAGCTATAGGACCATAAGTGGAAGTGCCCTAGGCTCTGTTGCTTTGTTTTTTAGATGTTTCAGGAAACACCATACACTTCTCCAGAGTGGCTGTTGGCAATTTACATCCCGCCCATCAGCATAACAAGGCTCCCAGTTCTCCATGGCCTGTCCTGCCTTTCTGGATTTTACACTTTTTTCAGATGGCCCTTTTGCCCGTGGGGCAGTGAGACTTCATAGTAGTGCAGATTTCCTTTGCAAGCTTGCTTGGTTGGCCAAAAAGGGCGTATGCGTTTTTTCCTGAATATATTCAGGAAAAAACGCATATGCCCTTTTTGGCCAAGTGCATCATTGTGGACGTTCTGCCTCTTTTCCTATGCTTTTCATGCAATTCCAGTCTACCTCCTGAAATCGGTTTCCTGCAATTCTGCCCCGCTTTCAAGTCCTCTTGGCAGCCTTACTTCAATATATTTTTGGACGATAGCTGTCATTTATAACTCTGCAGGTTTGTGAATTACAGTGCCCCTGAGCTCCTTTGTTCAACTCGCTTTCTTGTGAGCTGGCCGCAACACCGCAGGATTGCTTCAGGCCCTAGTGTGGTTCTGGCACGGCAAGATGAGCCTTTGGTTAATTCCTCTTCCTGGTGGGAAATGAGAGTTAAATTTGCCCGTCCAGACACCTCCAGCTAGTCTCTCATTGGTTCTCCCTATTCCTGTTCATTTCCCGCAGAAATTGCAAACTGGGCCAAACACGACGTTAAAGGCACTGACTCTCCAAGTGGGGAGAGTGTTAGTAAAGCGTCTGGAATGTTGCACCCGAGTACCAGGGGACGAAAACTGAGACACATTTGAACACGTTTCCCGATCACACGGTGGATCATACTCTGGGTTCCACATGCATGTTTTAGCTGAAGGAAGAATCCCTTAAACCTGGAGAGTTGAGAGCCATGGAATGGGTACCATGCTATATGACTTCAAAGGGTCTGCATTTGCTCACCGAACCTCACCAATCCTATCACTGCTGCATTTATGCTGCTGTACACATGCTTGATTCTCTTTCAGAGACATGTAAATCCATAGGTTTTAAGATTCTTACTAGTCAGGTATATTCTTAGGCGTTTAATATGGGGTGTTGAGTCCACTTCGTTGAGCAAGGAGTAGCTCTTGTCTATTACATATTTGGCTTATGGAACGGTATCTGTGCTAATTTCAATCTCTGGTTTTATGCAGCACCCCAACTCACCTTTCCCTTAAGCAAGCATAAGTTGGTTTTCTACATTTGAGACCCTGTTCTGTTTTGTAATTCATTTCCTGGGTAGCCAAGTTTACATTCCGTGTATTAGTGATACCTTATGATATTTCTTTTTCTTTTTGACATATTTCACTTAGAATCATCGTACCTGAATCCACTCATTATGCTGCTACGGGCCTGATGACATAGATTTCATTGCTGAGTGATATTGCATTGTACGTAAGTACCACAAATTCTTTATTCATTTTTCGCTTTCTGTGATATTGAACTTGTACCATAAACGAGGTTCTTGTAAACAGAGCCGTCCCAAACATTGGGGTGGCTGTGTCTTTTTCATTTTAATTTCCCTAAGCTATAGGAGCATAAGTAGAAGTGCCCTAGGCTCTGTTGCTTTGATTTTTAGATGTTTCAGGAAACACCATACACTTCTACAGAGTGGCTGTTGGCAATTTGCATCCCGCCCATCAGCATAACAAGGCTCCCAGTTCTCCATGGCCTGTCCTGCCTTTCTGGATTTTACACATTTTTCAGATGGCCCTTTTGCCCGGGGGGCAGTGAGACTTCATTTTAGTGCAGATTTCTTTGCAAGCTTGCTTGGTTGGCCAAAAAGGGCGTATGCGTTTTTTCCTGAATATATTCAGGAAAAAACGCATACGCCCTTTTTGGCCAAGTGCATCATTGTGGACGTTCTGCCTCTTTTCCTATGCTTTTCATGCAATTCCAGTCTACCTCCTGAAATCGGTTTCCTGCAATTCTGCCCCGCTTTCAAGTGCTCTTGGCAGCCTTACTTCAATATATTTTTGGACGATAGCTGTCATTTATAACTCTGCAGGTTTGTGAATGACAGTGCCCCTGAGCTCCTTTCTTCAACTCTCTTTATGTGAGCTGGCCGCAAAACCGCAGGATTGCTTCAGGCCCTAGTGTGGTTCTGGCACGGCAAGCTGAGCCTTTGGTTAATTCCTCTTCCTGGTGGGAAATGAGAGTTAAATTTGCCCATCCAGACACCTCCAGCTAGTCTCTCATTGGTTCTCCCTATTCCTGTTCATTTCCCGCAGAAATTGCAAACTGGGCCAAACACGACGTTAAAGGCACTGACTCTCCAAGTGGGGAGAGTGTTAGTAAAGCATCTGGAATGTTGCACCCGAGTACCAGGGGACGAAAACTGAGACACATTTGAACACGTTTCCCGATCACACGGTGGATCATACTCTGGGTTCCACATGCATGTTTTAGCTGAAGGAAGAATCCCTTAAACCTGGAGAGTTGAGACCCATGGAATGGGTACCATGCTATATGATTTCAAAGGGTCTGCATTGCTCACCGGACCTCACCAATCCTATCACTGCTGCATTTATGCTGCTGTACACATGCTTGATTCTCTTTCCGAGACATGTAAATCCATAGGTTTTAAGATTCTTACTAGTCAGGTATATTCTTAGGCGTTTAATATGGGGTGTTGAGTCCACTTCGTTGAGCAAGGAGTAGCTCTTGTCTATTACATATTTGGCTTATGGAACGGTATCTGTGCTAATTTCAATCTCTGGTTTTATGCAGCACCCCAACTCACCTTTCCCTTAAGCAAGCATAAGTTGGTTTTCTACATTTGAGACCCTGTTCTGTTTTGTAATTCATTTCCTGGGTAGCCAAGTTTACATTCCGTGTATTAGTGATACCTTATGATATTTCTTTTTCTGTGTGACATATTTCACTTAGAATCATCATACCTGAATCCACTCATTATGCTGCTACGGGCCTGTTGACATAGATTTCATTGCTGAGTGATATTGCATTGTACGTAAGTACCTCAAATTCTTTATTCATTTTTCGCTTTCTGTGATAATGAACGTGTACCATAAACGAGGTTCTTGTAAACAGAGCCGTCCCAAATTTTGGGGTGGCTGTGTCTTTTTGATTTTAATTTCCCTAAGCTATAGGAGCATAAGTGGAAGTGCCCTAGGCTCTGTTGCTTTGATTTTTAGATGTTTCAGGAAACACCATACACTTCTCCAGAGTGGCTGTTGGCAATTTACATCCCGCCCATCAGCATAACAAGGCTCCCAGTTCTCCATGGCCTGTCCTGCCTTTCTGGATTTTACACTTTTTTCAGATGGCCCTTTTGCCCGTGGGGCAGGGAGACTTCATTGTAGTGCAGATTTCCTTTGCAAGCTTGCTTGGTTGGCCAAAAAGGGCGTATGCGTTTTCTCCTGAATATATTCAGGAAAAAACGCATACGCCCTTTTTGACCAAGTGCATCATTGTGGACGTTCTGCCTCTTTTCCTATGCTTTTCATGCAATTCCAGTCTACCTCCTGAAATCGGTTTCCTGCAATTCTGCCCCGCTTTCAAGTGCTCTTGGCAGCCTTACTTCAATATATTTTTGGACGATAGCTGTCATTTATAACTCTGCAGGTTTGTGAATGACAGTGCCCCTGAGCTCCTTTCTTCAACTCGCTTTCTTGTGAGCTGGCCGCAACACCGCAAGATTGCTTCAGGCCCTAGTGTGGTTCCGGCACGGCAAGCTGAGCCTTTGGTTAATTCCTCTTCCTGGTGGGAAATGAGAGTTAAATTTGCCCGTCCAGACACCTCCAGCTAGTCTCTCATTGGTTCTCCCTATTCCTGTTCATTTCCCGCAGAAATTGCAAACTGGGCCAAACAGGAGGTTAAAGGCACTGACTCTCCAAGTGGGGAGAGTGTTAGTAAAGCGTCTGGAATGTTGCACCCGAGTACCAGGGGACGAAAACTGAGACACATTTGAACACGTTTCCCGATCACACGGTGGATCATACTCTGGGTTCCACATGCATGTTTTAGCTGAAGGAGGAATCCCTTAAACCTGGAGAGTTGTGACCCATGTAATCGGTACCATGCAATATGACTTCAAAGGGTCTGCATTTGCTCACCAAAACTCACCAATCCTATCACTGCTGCGTTTATGCTGCTGTACACACACTTGATTCCTTTTCAGAGACATATAAATCCATAGGTTTTAAGATTCTTACTCTTCAGGTATATTTTTAGGCGTTTAATATGGGGTGTTGAGTCCACTTCGTTGAGCAAGGAGTAGCTCTTGTCTATTACATATTTGGCTTATGGAACGGTATCTGTGCTAATTTCAATCTCTTGTTTTATGCAGCACCCCAACTCACCTTTGCCCTTAAGCAAGCATAAGTTGGTTTTCTACATTTGAGACCCTGTTCTGTTTTGTAATTCAGTTCCTGAGTAGCCAAGTTTACATTCCGTGTATTAGTGATATCTTATGATGTTTCTTTTTCTGTGTGACTTATTTCTCTTAGAATCATCGTATCTGAATCCACTCATTATGGTGCTTAGGGCCTGATGACATAGATTTCATTGCTGAGTGATGTTGCATTGTACGTAAATACCACAAATTCTTTATTCATTTTTCACTTTCTGTGATATTGAACTTGTACCATAAACGAGGATCTTGTAAACAGAGCCATCCCAAACTTTGGGGTGGCTGTGTCTTTTTGATTTTAATTTCCCTAAGCTATAGGAGCATAAGTGGAAGTGCCCTAGGCTCTGTTGCTTTGTTTTTTAGATGTTTCAGGAAACACCATACACTTCTCCAGAGTGGCTGTTGGCAATTTACATCCCGCCCATCAGCATAACAAGGCTCCCAGTTCTCCATGGCCTGTCCTGCCTTTCTGGATTTTACACTTTTTTCAGATGGCCCTTTTGACCGGGGGGCAGTGAGACTTCATTGTAGTGCAGATTTCCTTTGCAAGCTTGCTTGGTTGGCCAAAAAGCGCGTATGCGTTTTTTCCTGAATATATTCAGGAAAAAACGCATACGCGCTTTTTGGCCAAGTGCATCATTGTGGACGTTCTGCCTCTTTTCCTATGCTTTTCATGCAATTCCATTCTACCCCCTGAAATCGGTTTCCTGCAATTCTGCCCCGCTTTCAAGTCCTCTTGGCAGCCTTACTTCAATATATTTTTGGACGATAGCTGTCATTTATAACTCTGCAGGTTTGTGAATTACAGTGCCCGTGAGCTCCTTTCTTCAACTCGATTTCTTGTGAGCTGGCCGCAACACCGCAAGATTGCTTCAGGCCCTAGTGTGGTTCCGGCACGGCAAGCTGAGCCTTTGGTTAATTCCTCTTCCTGGTGGGAAATGAGAGTTAAATTTGCCCGTCCAGACACCTCCAGCTAGTCTCTCATTGGTTCTCCCTATTCCTGTTCATTTCCCGCAGAAATTGCAAACTGGGCCAAACAGGAGGTTAAAGGCACTGACTCTCCAAATGGGGAGAGTGTTAGTAAAGCGTCTGGAATGTTGCACCCGAGTACCAGGGGAGGAAAACTGAGACACATTTGAACACGTTTCCCGATCACACGGTGGATCATACTCTGGGTTCCACATGCATGTTTTAGCTGAAGGAAGAATCCCTTAAACCTGGAGAGTTGAGACCCATGGAATGGGTACCATGCTATATGACTTCAAAGGCTCTGCATTTGCTCACCGAACCTCACCAATCCTATCACTGCTGCATTTATGCTGCTGTACACATGCTTGATTCTCTTTCAGAGACATGTAAATCCATAGGTTTTAAGATTCTTACTAGTCAGGTATATTCTTAGGCGTTTAATATGGGGTGTTGAGTCCACTTCGTTGAGCAAGGAGTAGCTCTTGCCTATTACATATTTGGCTTATGGAATTGTATCTGTGCTAATTTCAATCTCTGGTTTTATGCAGCACCCCAACTCACCTTTCCCCTTAAGCAAGCATAAGTTGGTTTTCTACATTTGAGACCCTGTTCTGTTTTGTAATTCAGTTCCTGGGTAGCCAAGTTTACATTCCGTGTATTAGTGATACCTTATGATATTTCTTTTTCTGTGTGACTTATTTCTCTTAGAATCATCGTACCTGAGTGCACTCATTATGCTGCTACGGGTCTGATGACATAGATTTCATTGCTGAGTGATATTGCATTGTACGTAAATACCACAAATTCTTTATTCATTTTTCGCTTTCTGTGATATTGAACTTGTACCATAAATGAGGTTCTTGTAAACAGAGCCGTCCCAAACTTTGGGGTGGCTGTGTCTTTTTGATTTTAATTTCCCTAAGCTATAGGACCATAAGTGGAAGTGCCCTAGGCTCTGTTGCTTTGTTTTTTAGATGTTTCAGGAAACACCATACACTTCTCCAGAGTGGCTGTTGGCAATTTACATCCCGCCCATCAGCATAACAAGGCTCCCAGTTCTCCATGGCCTGTCCTGCCTTTCTGGATTTTACACTTTTTTCAGATGGCCCTTTTGCCCGTGGGGCAGTGAGACTTCATAGTAGTGCAGATTTCCTTTGCAAGCTTGCTTGGTTGGCCAAAAAGGGCGTATGCGTTTTTTCCTGAATATATTCAGGAAAAAACGCATATGCCCTTTTTGGCCAAGTGCATCATTGTGGACGTTCTGCCTCTTTTCCTATGCTTTTCATGCAATTCCAGTCTACCTCCTGAAATCGGTTTCCTGCAATTCTGCCCCGCTTTCAAGTCCTCTTGGCAGCCTTACTTCAATATATTTTTGGACGATAGCTGTCATTTATAACTCTGCAGGTTTGTGAATTACAGTGCCCCTGAGCTCCTTTGTTCAACTCGCTTTCTTGTGAGCTGGCCGCAACACCGCAGGATTGCTTCAGGCCCTAGTGTGGTTCTGGCACGGCAAGATGAGCCTTTGGTTAATTCCTCTTCCTGGTGGGAAATGAGAGTTAAATTTGCACGTCCAGACACCTCCAGCTAGTCTCTCATTGGTTCTCCCTATTCGTGTTCATTTCCCGCAGAAATTGCAAACTTGGCCAAACAGGACGTTAAAGGCACTGACTCTCCAAGTGGGGAGAGTGTTAGTAAAGCGTCTGGAATGTTGCACCCGAGTACCAGGGGACTTAAACTGAGACATATTTGAACATGTTTCCCGATCACATGGTGGATCATACTCTGGGTTCCACATGCATGTTTTAGCTGAAGGAAGAATCCCTTAAACCTGGAGAGTTGAGACCCATGGAATGGGTACCATGCAATATGACTTCAAAGGCTCTGCATTTGCTCACCGAACCTCACTAATCCTATCACTGCTGCGTTTATGCTGCTGTACACACGCTTGATTCTCTTTTGGAGACATGTAAATCCATAGGTTTTAAGATTCTTACTAGTCAGGTATATTCTTAGGCGTTTAATATGGGGTGTTGAGTCCACTTCGTTGAGCAAGGAGTAGCTCTTGTCTATTACATATTTGGCTTATGGAATGGTATCTGTGCTAATTTCAATCTCTGGTTTTATGCAGCACGCCAACTCACCTTTCCCCTTAAGCAAGCATAAGTTGGTTTTCTACACTTGAGACCCTGTTCTGTTTTGTAATTCAGTTCCTGTGTAGCCAAGTTTACATTCCGTGTATTAGTGATACCTTATGATATTTCTTTTTCTGTGTGACATATTTCACTTAGAAGCATCGTACCTGAATCCACTCATTATGCTGCTACGGGTCTGATGACATAGATTTCATTGCTGAGTGATATTGCATTGTACGTAAGTACCACAAATTCTTTATTCATTTTTCGCTTTCTGTGATAATGAACTTGTACCATAAACGAGGTTCTTGTAAACAAAGCCGTCCCAAATTTTGGGGTGGCTGTGTCTTTTTGATTTGAATTTCCCTAAGCTATAGGAGCATAAGTGGAAGTGCCCTAGGCTCTGTTGCTTTGTTTTTTAGATGTTTCAGGAAACACCATACATTTCTCCAGAGTGGCTGTTGGCAATTTACATCCCGCCCATCAGCATAACAAGGCTCCCAGTTCTCCATGGCCTGTCCTGCCTTTCTGGATTTTACACTTTTTGCAGATCGCCCTTTTGACCAGGGAGCAGTGAGACTTCATTGTAGTGCAGATTTCCTTTGCAAGCTTGCTTGGTTGGCCAAAAAGGGCGTATGCGTTTTTTCCTGAATATATTCAGGAAAAAACGCATACGCACTTTTTGGCCAAGTGCATCATTGTGGACATTCTGCCTCTTTTCCTATGCTTTTCATGCAATTCCAGTCTACCTCCTGAAATCGGTTTCCTGCAATTCTGCCCCGCTTTCAAGTCCTCTTGGCAGCCTTAGTTCAATATATTTTTGGACGATAGCTGTCATTTATAACTCTGCAGGTTTGTGAATTACAGTGCCCCTGAGCTCCTTTGTTCAACTCGCTTTCTTGTGAGCTGGCCGCAACACCGCAAGATTGCTTCAGGCCCTAGTGTGGTTCTGGCACAGCAAGCTGAGCCTTTGGTTAATTCCTCTTCCTGGTGGGAAATGAGAGTTAAATTTGCCCGTCCAGACACCTCCAGCTAGTCTCTCATTGGTTCTCCCTATTCCTGTTCATTTCCCGCAGAAATTGCAAACTGGGCCAAACACGACGTTAAAGGCACTGACTCTCCAAGTGGGGAGAGTGTTAGTAAAGCGTCTGGAATGTTGCACCCGAGTACCAGGGGACGAAAACTGAGACACATTTGAACACGTTTCCCGATCACACGGTGGATCATAAACTGGGTTCCACATGCATGTTTTAGCTGAAGGAAGAATCCCTTAAACCTGGAGAGTTGAGACCCATGGAATGGGTACCATGCTATATAACTTCAAAGGGTCTGCATTTGCTCACCGATCCTCACCAATCCTATCACTGCTGCATTTATGCTGCTGTACACATGCTTGATTCTCTTTCAGAGACATGTAAATCCATAGGTTTTAAGATTCTTACTAGTCAGGTATATTCTTAGGCGTTTAATATCGGGTGTTGAGTCCACTTCGTTGAGCAAGGAGTAGCTCTTGTCTATTACATATTTGGCTTATGGAACGGTATCTGTGCTAATTTCAATCTCTGGTTTTATGCAGCACCCCTACTCACCTTTCCCTTAAGCAAGCATAAGTTGGTTTTCTAATTTGAGACCCTATTCTGTTTTGTAATTCAGTTCCTGGGTAGCCAAGTTTACATTCCTGTATTAGTGATATCTTATGATGTTTCTTTTTGTGTGTGACTTATTTCTCTTAGAATCATCGTACCTGAGTCCACTCATTATGCTGCTACGTACGGGCCTGATGACATAGATTTCATTGCTGAGTGATATTGCATTGTACGTAAGTACCACAAATTCTTTATTCATTTTTCGCTTTCTGTGATATTGAACTTGTACCATAAACGAGGTTCTTGTAAACACAGCCGTCCCAAACTTTGGGGTGGCTGTGTCTTTTTCATTTTAATTTCCCTAAGCTATAGGAGCATAAGTGGAAGTGCCCTAGGCTCTGTTGCTTTGATTTTTAGATGTTTCAGGAAACACCATACACTTCTCCTGAGTGGCTGTTGGCAATTTACATCCCGCCCATCAGCATAACAAGGCTCCCAGCTCTCCATGGCCTGTCCTGCCTTTCTGGATTTTACACTTTTTTCAGATGGCCCTTTTGCCCGGGGGGCAGTGAGACTTCATTGTAGTGCAGATTTCCTTTGCAAGCTTGCTTGGTTGGCCAAAAAGTGCGTATGCGTTTTTTCCTGAATATATTCAGGAAAAAACGCATACGCCCTTTTTGGCCAAGTGCATCATTGTGGACATTCTGCCTCTTTTCCTATGCTTTTCATGCAATTCCAGTCTACCTCCTGAAATCGGTTTCCTGCAATTCTGCCCCGCTTTCAAGTGCTCTTGGCAGCCTTACTTCAATATATTTTTTGGACGATAGCTGTCATTTATAACTCTGCAGGTTTGTGAATGACAGTGCCCCTGAACTCCTTTCTTCAACTCTGTTTATGTGAGCTGGCCGCAAAACCGCAGGATTGCTTCAGGCCCTAGTGTGGTTCTGGCACGGCAAGCTGAGCCTTTGGTTAATTCCTCTTCATGGTGGGAAATGAGAGTTAAATTTGCCCGTCCAGACACCTCCAGCTAGTCTCTCATTGGTTCTCCCTATTCCTGTTCATTTCCCGCAGAAATTGCAAACTGGGCCAAACACGACGTTAAAGGCACTGACTCTCCAAGTGGGGAGAGTGTTAGTAAAGCGTCTGGAATGTTGCACCCGAGTACCAGGGGACGAAAACTGAGACACATTTGAACACGTTTCCCGATCACACGGTGGATCATACTCTGGGTTCCATATGCATGTTTTAGCTGAAGGAAGAATCCCTTAAACCTGGAGAGTTGAGACCCATGGAATGGGTACCATGCAATATGACTTCAAAGGGTCTGCATTTGCTCACCGAACCTCACCAATCGTATCACTGCTGCGTTTATGCTGCTGTACACACGCTTGATTCTCTTTCGGAGACATGTAAATCCATAGGTTTTAAGATTCTTACTAGTCAGGTATATTCTTAGGCGTTTAATATGGGGTGGTGAGTCCACTTCGTTGAGGAAGGAGTAGCTCTTGTCTATTACATATTTGGCTTATGGAACGGTATCTGTACTAATTTCAATCTCTGGTTTTATGCAGCAACCTAACTCACCTTTCCCCTTAAGCAAGCATAAGCTGGTTTTCTACATTTGAGACCCTGTTCTGTTTTGTAATTCAGTTCCTGGGTAGCCAAGTTTACATTCCTGTACTAGTGATACCTTATGATATTTCTTTTTCTGTGTGAGTTATTTCTGTTAGAATCATCGTACCTGAGTCCACTCATTATGCTGCTACGGGCCTGATGACATAGATTTCATTGCTGAGTGATATTGCATTGTACGTAAGTACCACAAATTCTTTATTCATTTTTCGCTTTCTGTGATATTGAACTTGTACCATAAACGAGGTTCTTGTAAACAGAGCCGTCCCAAACATTGGGGTGGCTGTGTCTTTTTGATTTTAATTTCCCTAATCTATAGGAGCATAAGTGGAAGTGCCCTAGGCTCTGTTGCTTTGTTTTTTAGATGTTTCAGGAAACACCATACACTTCTCCAGAGTGGCTGTTGGCAATTTACATCCCGCCCATCAGCATAACAAGGCTCCCAGTTCTCCATGGCCTGTCCTGCCTTTCTGGATTTTACACTTTTTTCAGATGGCCCTTTTGCCCGGGGGGCAGTGAGACTTCATTTTAGTGCAGATTTCTTTGCAAGCTTGCTTGGTTGGCCAAAAAGGGCGTATGCGTTTTTTCCTGAATATATTCAGGAAAAAACGCATACGCCCTTTTTGGCCAAGTGCATCATTGTGGACGTTCTGCCTCTTTTCCTATGCTTTTCATGCAATTCCAGTCTACCTCCTGAAATCGGTTTCCTGCAATTCTGCCCCGCTTTCAAGTGCTCTTGGCAGCCTTACTTCAATATATTTTTGGACGATAGCTGTCATTTATAACTCTGCAGGTTTGTGAATGACAGTGCCCCTGAGCTCCTTTCTTCAACTCTCTTTATGTGAGCTGGCCGCAAAACCGCAGGATTGCTTCAGACCCTAGTGTGGTTCCGGCACGGCAAGCTGAGCCTTTGGTTAATTCCTCTTCCTGGTGGGAAATGAGAGTTAAATTTGCCCGTCCAGACACCTCCAGCTAGTCTCTCATTGGTTCTCCCTATTCCTGTTCATTTCCCGCAGAAATTGCAAACTGGGCCAAACACGACGTTAAAGGCACTGACTCTCCAAGTGGGGAGAGTGTTAGTAAAGCGTCTGGAATGTTGCACCCGAGTACCAGGGGACGAAAACTGAGACACATTTGAACACGTTTCCCGATCACACGGTGGATCATACTCTGGGTTCCACATGCATGTTTTAGCTGAAGGAAGAATCCCTTAAACCTGGAGAGTTGAGAGCCATGGAATGGGTACCATGCTATATGACTTCAAAGGGCCTGCATTTGCTCACCGAACCTCACCAATCCTATCACTGCTGCATTTATGCTGCTGTACACATGCTTGATTCTCTTTCAGAGACATGTAAATCCGTAGGTTTTAAGATTCTTACTAGTCAGGTATATTCTTAGGCGTTTAATATGGGGTGTTGAGTCCACTTCATTGAGCAAGGAGTAGCTCTTGTCTATTACATATTTGGCTTATGGAACGGTATCTGTGCTAATTTCAATCTCTGGTTTTATGCAGCACCCCAACTCACCTTTCCCTTAAGCAAGCATAAGTTGGTTTTCTACATTTGAGACCCTGTTCTGTTTTGTAATTCATTTTCTGGGTAGCCAAGTTTACATTCCGTGTATTAGTGATACCTTATGATATTTCTTTTTCTGTGTGACATATTTCACTTAGAATCGTCGTACCTGAATCCACTCATTATGCTGCTACGGGCCTGATGACATAGATTTCATTGCTGAGTGATATTGCATTGTACGTAAGTACCACAAATTCTTTATTCATTTTTCGCTTTCTGTGATATTGAACTTGTACCATAAACGAGGTTCTTGTAAACAGAGCCGTCCCAAACATTGGGGTGGCTGTGTCTTTTTCATTTTAATTTCCCTAAGCTATAGGAGCATAAGTAGAAGTGCCCTAGGCTCTGTTGCTTTGTTTTTTAGATGTTTCAGGAAACACCATACACTTCTCCAGAGTGGCTGTTGGCAATTTACATCCCGCCCATCAGCATAACAAGGCTCCCAGTTCTCCATGGCCTGTCCTGCCTTTCTGGATTTTACACTTTTTTCAGATGGCCCTTTTGCCCGGGGGGCAGTGAGACTTCATTTTAGTGCAGATTTCTTTGCAAGCTTGCTTGGTTGGCCAAAAAGGGCGTATGCGTTTTTTCCTGAATATATTCAGGAAAAAACGCATACGCCCTTTTTGGCCAAGTGCATCATTGTGGACGTTCTGCCTCTTTTCCTATGCTTTTCATGCAATTCCAGTCTACCTCCTGAAATCGGTTTCCTGCAATTCTGCCCCGCTTTCAAGTGCTCTTGGCAGCGTTACTT